>NW_027672531.1:0-32577 GCF_964165515.1 Mesoplodon bidens | reverse complement strand
AAAAACCTTGCTAAATTCTGACAGATACCAAGGATATACTCTACTTTAAATCCCACTCAGAACCTGCAGATGGAATGCTGGAAAAATTGACAGAAGCCAGTGAAGGGTGAGAATTCTTAGAGTCAGCACTCCAGGATCTCTGTCTATAAACCTGGTAGAGAGAGGTAAAACCTCTTTTACACCCTGTTTGGGGATGCCTCTTAAGTCCAGTGTGTTGTTTAATCATGCCAAAAATATTTACTGTTTGTCCTGGCTGAAACCTGACAAGATATTTGAACAAATTTCATAACTTTATGATCAGAAATTTGGCAAAATTGAAAGCTGATATTCAGAGACTGATAGGAAATTTTTTAGACCTTCTCCCCTAAGCTAAAATAAAATTATATACCAGGGGACCTTTTGAAACCTTTGTAAAAGACTTTATGGGTGGATCAGCCTATGATGTCATTTAAGTTACAACCCAATTTCTTGAGGAATTAAAGGCAACTATCCTTATCTTACAAATTTCTGGAAAACCAGGTATGTGGCTGCAGAAACAATTCAAAGTCTTTCTTGGAAGAACTTGCATTATTTTTTTCCCTGTGCCTCTGAGCCACCAATATTAATAAAAACTTTAGCCATATGAGCAGGTAACCTTAATTTATTCCATCTGCCAGAAAAACAACTTAGATCCAACTTCTTTTAAAACTAGTGAGTTGTGTATTATTGTGCTTGATTCCTGGCAGTAATTTTCTTTTTTTTTTGCGGTACGCGAGCCTCTCACTGTTGTGGCCTCTCCTGTTACGGAGCACAGGCTCCGGACGCACAGGCTCAGCAGCCATGGCTCATGGGCCCAGCCACTCCGCGGCATGTGGGATCTTCCCAGACCAGGGCACGAACCCGTGTCCCCTGCATCGGCAGGCGGACTCTCAACCACTGCGCCACCAGGGAAGCCCCCTTGGCAGTAATTTTAAATTGGAAGCTGTAAGGTTCTGTTTGCATCTGTCTATATGTTTATGTGTATGTGTATATATATATATATATATATATATATATATATATATATTATAGATGTGTGGTATTTTCTACCTTCATATGGTATTACTAAAATTAATTTGTAAAAGGGCTCTACTTAGTTGGCCTAAAGAAAATTAAACACATGTGAATTATGTATTCATAAAATGTTTAGAAATAGAATAAAATCTAATCCAAATGTTTTTCAAGTCCATGTGATCTGAGATAATCTTTAGTAAATAAAAGCTACTTTAAGTTTGTTGGTTTAGTTAAAATAAATATGTCTTTATCAGAGTTACCAACATTAAAATTAATGCAGATGTGCAACTCTTTTCTACCTGGGTTTACTAGTAAAGTAAGTTTGTTATCTCTGTTACAAAACACGTCGGCAAGAAAAATAACTTTGTATAATAAAATTTTCATAAGTAATCTATATATAATTATTGAGAACAAGTATATTAAATAGATATAAGTGGGATAAAAGCTTTTAGGTAATTTTTAAAAGAGTTTCCCCAAATCCTTTTGGTAACCTGAAATTTTAAAGTTTTGCTAAGTTAAATTAAATGACAGGTAGTCATTAAGTATCCAAGTAATTTCTAAATAAGATAAAATGCTGAAATACTAATTACTGAAGACAGGTTTATCCACTTTTGGTTTCCTTTAACAGAGGAGCTACAGATATCTGGGTCTATTAGTACAGGTTTTGTGCCACTCTGAAAAATTTACTATGGAAGGCATATGCTTCCAAAAGTTGTAAGAAGTATTAATTTGTCAAGCCATAGTATGCTAATATAATAGACAGTTCACAATTTTTTACATCTTTATTTTCAGTAAACAATTAAGGATTTTAGGGTTAAATATATCAAAAATATAAAAATAAATATATAAAATGTAAACAAATATTTTACATAAATATATAATTAAATATAAATATATATAAAATTACTAGAAATAATAAGGGAAGCATCTGTATATGCAAGAAAAGTAGGATGTGTGTTTTTAGTAATAAAAAGGTACAAGGAATGGAGATAAATTTTTGATGAGGAAAAAGAAAGTAATTTTGTCATAAAGTAAAACTGATTATTTCAGAATGGGAAAAAAGAAAAACCAGGACAAAATTGTAGAGGTTTGTGGAAAGGAAATCTCGGGGAAAAAAATCTATGTTTCATCAAGCTGGCTAAGATTAAAATAAATTTATTTTTAAAAAGTTGATAATCACAAGTTTTAATATCAAAAGTAAACTGGTGCAATATTAGAATTTGGTTTTCTCTGTTGGAAGAACAAGTTTTATTGGAATTTTTATCAGTTCTTAATAAGAAATTGTAAACAAAAGTATTTTTTGTTTGTTTTTTTACCTTTTAAATGATCTGTCTAGAAAGTGAAGATTCTGTGTTTTATCAAAACAATTTCCTGTGTTTGTTGTTTTTATCTTTGATTACGTATGGTCTTTGATTACTTAATAAAACTGAGTCATCCCTATTAAAATAGCTAAATTTCTTTCTTTCCTTTTTATTTTTGTACAGCTTAACTTTCTCTATTTGCCCTTGAAGACTTTAATTGTCATTACAGTTAAATGGATAACTAAGTATTCTTTTACAGTGAACTATGATACTATTTGAACAAGTGTTTTTAAACCTTTTAATATGTTTTTCTTTTTAAAATTTTTTTATTGAAATATAGTTGATTTACAATGTTGTGTTAATTTCTGCTGTACAGCAACATGATTCAGCTGTACATATATAAACACTTTTTAAAAATATTCTTTTCCATTATGTAAACCTTTTAATATTTTTGACAAACTTTCCCAAAAGCAAATTCCAAATGAAGTATTTCTAACCCTGAACCAACTCAGATTTTTCAGAGGGTCCCTGGAACATCTCAAAAGATTTGTTCTCTCTTCTTATAAAAAGGGAGTTATTAAACTAATTAAGCTTATTTGATATGTTAAATTGCATGGGAAGCATTGTCAAATAAAAAGTAATACTAATACTTTACATTGTATTTGTTTAGGTATAAGGGTCTCAAAACTTCTTGGAAATCTAATATGTCCTGACATAACATTATCAGTCATAATTTCAGTTATTATCTTAAAATGTGTATCACAGAAATAACTACATGTCCTTATTAAATGAATTCTCATCAAATCTTTAACAATGGGCATATTTCTTTGTCATTTACAGAGAATCATTGTCTTACTCAGATGCTTTTGCAAAAGTGTTCCTATAAAAGTGCTTTGTCTTCAAGGAGATTCATGGAAAAGATTTTGACAAGTACAGATTTCTGATAACTAC
Organism: Mesoplodon bidens; assembly: GCF_964165515.1. Lineage (NCBI taxonomy): Eukaryota > Metazoa > Chordata > Mammalia > Artiodactyla > Ziphiidae > Mesoplodon > Mesoplodon bidens. The sequence goes on along the minus strand of NW_027672531.1, from coordinate 29,293 downwards.
AAGACAATAAAATTGAACTAGATTCAAGCAGAACAAGTATTACTTACAAAGAACTGATGAACTTAGAAGGATAACTGTAATTATTTTATGATATATATATATATATATTTTTTTGCTTGAAACATTGCTGGTTCCTTGATGTTTTGTTTTTTCCAGATTTAAAGCAACTTTTTTTCTTTTCTCTTACTATGGCTTACAGCAACTTGGTAAAGCATACCTTTGTAAACAAAGATGAAACATTTATTTTTTCTTCCTATCTGACCCCTCTAGAATTCAGAAATTCTTGAGTATATTTTCATAGCAATATAGTTAGTTACTTGCATAAGTTCTTGCTAAAATTATGAAAATAATCAGGCCAAATTTAATTCAAATAAATTAGTCTTATTGTGATTATCTGTGGGAAAAAATGGGGATAATTGTAGAAAAAAATTATATTTCCACCTTTGTAAATATTAGATTCTGATCCTGTTAATTGTCTTTGACGTTTTATTATATACCTGTAAACTGGACTAGATTTTGAATTCAGTTTCCTCAAATATCTGACCACGACTCTCCAAACAAATGTTTCCAACTTTCTCCCACACTTATGACTTGGAATCATTAAGAACAAGGACTCTGCTTGAATCTCCTTGGAAGGGACTATACTAAGTCCATGGCAGCCAAATTTCAGAGACTTGAACCTTGGACAAACATCTCACAGCTGAAAAACGCTCCACCTGGCACCTATTCCTGCCCCGATGCTGGAGACCTCCAAATCAAATTGACAAGGAAGAGAAGCAGCTGACATCAATGTAGACTGCTTCCTCGCAAGATACGGGATCAAGACTTCATACTTTAAACCTAAAACCCTCTTTTCTTCTTTTTCTTTTCTTGACTTTGGCACTGGCCTGGAAAGATAATTTCATTTCCATATCTCTCAGGCCACTGCTAAGGGGGTAAAGTTTCAGACTGCTGGATTTGTCATCAAAACTTCAATCTGTCCATGACGCGAGAGTTCATTAACAGTGCTCCCTAGGGGCGATGCTTTGTGCCCCAACAGGATTTATTTTTTTCTGTGGTGGTTATATCACTCTCCTTGGGCCTAGGGATGCCTAGAGGACTGAGGCGTAACTGGGAAATGCCTCTTAGGTTCTTACTGAGCCCCTAACTGTTCACAAACAGAGACACCTCATTAGTCAACTCCCTTTAATTTACATGGGTGAGTTGGAAAAGACTTACCTGAAGGCATTCGTGATTCAGGATTTGCTTCCTCTGGCAGAACCCAACTTCCCTGGCGAGAAGTAAATATAGGTCGACGGGCAGGGCTGAAACGGGAGCTGGCACAGGTCCCAGCCACAGGCATCAGCGGCAACGGGCCGGCACTAAGAAGAGGAGCGGGAGGATGCAGCAGAGACCAGGCGAGCCCTGGAGAGAGCAGCGCAGCGTCTCCCGGAAGCGCCGTGGCGCAGAGTCCCAGGATTCCCTGCGCCGCGCCTTAGTTCCACCCTTAGCTCCGCCCCTAAACCGCCCCTTAGTGCCTTGGAGAGGAGTGACCCCAGACGAGGGCGTGTGCTTTTGGGCAAGGAGCCGCAAGTGCTGGGTAGCTTCTCTACTGGCGGCTGCTGCCGTTCGAGCTCCTGGCCTCGCAAACTTGAGACCTGACTTCCTACCCATTCTGGGAGAAAGCAGGCTTCCTGCCTGGAGCTGTTTCATCCGGAGCCTCCGGAGGGTAACTAAGGTAGTCCTGCCCTGAGTTTGCCTGTCACTCTTCCCCTTCTCGTCCCCACCACCCAACAGGACTGGGGCAGGCCCATACTTTGAAAAAAATAGCTTGGGTTCCTCCCTGCCCTTCCCGGTGACCTGGCTTATTCCCCTGGGCTGTAGTGCTGAGGGAGGTGTCGGGTAGGCTCTGCCCCCGGCCAGGGAAAGAACGCCACCCAGGAGGCTCTGGTCTTGGTATCAGAGCTGAGGGTCCCTAACCCTGTTATCAGTGTCCCCTGCTTGCCATGTCCTCAGTGCTTCTTCTGGAAAGCGTGTCGCTGTGGTTCTGGGTGCTGCACGTCCCCTCCCCTCTATTCCCCTCCTTGCCTTCCTGTGCCCACACCAGCCCTCAGCCCTCAGTTCCCTCCACTGGGGCTGTCTCTACTGGGTGTGAGCTGGAAAGCAGTCTGGTTAAATGAAGAGAAAAAAAAAAAAAGTAAATTTAAGTGAGGCTGTGATCAGGAACCTCTCCTTAACTCTTGAAAATATTGCAGAATCCGCTGCTAAGGCAATAGTTGCACAACAAAAATCCTTAGACTCTCTGGCCAAAGTTGTTTTTGATTATAGGATAGCCCTTCAGTATCATTTAGCTGAGCGAGGAAGTGCTTGTGCTCTGGCCAAGACCACCTGCTGCACCTGGGTTAACACTTCTGAGGAAGTTGAAACTCAGTTACGTAAGATCATTGAGCAAGCCCACTTGGCATAAAAATTGACCCCTTCAGTGGGGTCTTTCTTTGATCTTTATTTGATTTTGATTGTTTTGGGCCTTCAGGACCATGGCTCTGAAGTATACTTCAGACACTGGGAATTTTTCTACTTATAATAATCATAGTAGTCTCCCTGGTGTGTTGTATTCTCTCAAAAGCTTTAAGTGCATGTTTGCTGCCACTAATCACCAAACAAATGATCTCCCAAAGACTAGAACATCAAAGAAGAAATGAAGTTAATGACCAACTAAAAAATGGTGAACCTGAAGTCGTGACCTGTGAACAACATAAGGAGTCAGCAAAAAATGTTATGAACCATAAACGTCACACGAAAAGTCAATAAAAACTGTGAGAACTGCAGAGTTAGAGCTGAGAGCAGCCCTCAGGACTTAAAATTTGATCACACCTCTTAGTTAAGCTTAGAGTCATGACCAAAAGGGGAGAATTGTTAAAAAAAACAAAAGCCAAAACAAGAGGCCCAAAACGGAGTCACCTGTGATAAGCTCCAAGTCAGCAAACTGAGACTTAATTGCAGTTTCAGCCTCTCCCAGGAATGTAATCTTTGACCAGTCTGGAATTACCTAGTCAGCACTAGTGACATAATCTGCCTGATAGACCCCTTCTTTCCCTCAAAGAAAGATGAAGTAATTTGCTTTTTTTTGTTCCTCCCTTTTTTTCTGTTTATAAAAGCCTTCCATTTTGTACATCTCCTCAGAGTTCCTTTCTGTTTGCTAGATGGGATGCTTCCCAATTCATGAATTATTGGACAAAGCGAATTAGATCTTCAAATTTACTCAGTTGAATTTTGCTTTTTTAATGTATAGAATTAAATTTGTTTTTCCTCCGTTAATCTGTCTTTGTCAATTTAACTGTTAGACCAGCCAAAGAACCTAGAAGGGTGGAAGAAAAAAATATTTTCTCCCCTACAGCTGCAAGCAGAAGTACCTTGTGAAAACCTAGTATTTACATCACAGGGCAAAATTTCCCCTATTTGTAGGAAAATTATAAAGCTAATGTATACAAATACTTCTACTGCCCTGACCCATGCAGTTCATACCTAGGGCACTGCTGCAGTTAAAATGGCACAGCACATGAAAATAAAAGTTTTAAAATAATTCAGGCCTCTTTTATTTAACTTGCACATCTTGAGACACCATGAAGGTGACAAATAGTCCAGAGCAATGGCTTTTAAATTTCTTTTTATTTTTCTGTATCTTTGACAGCCTTCCTATATCCCAATGCGGCCTTCATTTCTCATTTCAAAAGCTTCTTAAAAGTCTTTATTCCAGAACCTCCAGCCTGCATGTCTTCTATTCACCTATTTCTTCTCCTGATTTGGGTTTTTGGTGTTTGGAAATTGACTAAGCGTCTTTTGCTAGGGTTGGAAATTTTGATCTGGATAAGTCTCAATGCATATTAGATCACATGTAACAGTGGCACTTATTTAACGCTCATGCTTATTAAAGACTATACATGTTACCATTTAACGGCTCACCTTCACGGAATCTGAAATCCCTGTGTGGCTTTGAAGCAGAGCAGAATATTCCACCCTAAAATATGCCTCTTTGGCATGAGAATTATCTTGAATTGATTATTTTAAGAAAAAGCAGACATAGAAAAAGCTCTGGAAATCAAGACAAAGTTTCCCTTTTACAAGAGAAACTTACATTTATAAGGGAAATCTCCATTTTTAAGGGTATCAGGAAGAAAAGAATGACTATATCGCTAGAAACTCTTATCAATGAAGAAGACAAAGACTTAATTTTGCATAAGCACATTACCCTTGTTTACTGTGCTTTACCTGATAACCTCTCATACCTGGCTTCCCCCCCACCCCAACATCTTCTTTCTTTAGTTGAAGATGGTATTTAAGGTAGTGGTTTAGGTCATTTTGAAGAGTTACTCTGTTTTCCTGGGTATCTCTAATGCATATAGGAGGTATACATTTTATTAAGCATCTGTTTGTTTTCCTCCTGTTAATCTGTCTTTTATTAAAGGGGGATCTCAGCCAAGAACATAGAAGGGTAGAGGGAAAATTATCTTTCCTCCTCTATAATTTCCCCTTAAGTGTACAAATAAAATTGTTCACTATCAGTACACTTTTCAGTACTTTGTCAGTGGTCCTAGACAGTAATAAGGCAACAAAAATATATACAAGTTATTAGGTATGAAAAGGAAGAAATATGTGTTATTTACCAAAGGCATGATGGCATGCTTAGAAAATCTACAAGCATCTAAAGACAAACTATTAGAATTGGAAAATAACCTTAACAATTATTGGATACAATATATAAATTCAACTATATTTCTATGTACTAGGAATAATTAGAAAAGAAACTTGAGAAGTAATGTAACTAAAGCTTGCATCAAGAACCCTCAAATACCTTGGAATAAATGTAATGAAAGATGAGCAGGACCTATACAGAGAAAACTACAAAATATTGTTGAGAAATATTTTAAAATATTTCAAGAAACTTGGAGCAATTCTATTTTCTCAGTTTGGAAGAATCAATATTTTAAAGATGTCGGTTCTTCCAAACTAAACTACAGAGTCAGGGCAATCCCAGGCAAAATTTTTCCCTCCAAAAAAAAAAAAATTCTAGAAATTAAAAATTTGAATCTAATGTTTATATGAGAAGGGATTGGCCCAATAATAATATATCAATCTTAAAGGACAACAAACAATACCACATAAAAAGACTTATAAAGCTACCCTAATTAAGATGTGGTATTTGCATCATGCACACATATAAAACAATGGAACAGAAAAGAACACAGAGTGGACCCACACATATGCAGGCCCTTGATGTAACACAAGGTGACAGGGCAGTATGTTAGGGAAATGGTGCTCTCTGTAATAAATGGTGCTGGGTTAATCGGATATCCATATAGGAAAAGAAAATAAGAGTTTGATTGTCTGGGGTCTGTAGTTCTGAAGATTTTAACAGAGAGAAGCCAACTACCTCAACATTTTGATTTTTTTTTCAATTCCCCTTAGTATGTCGTTTGCTTTCAAAGGTATATTAGGTGACAGTGTAACCAAATATTTTGCCACCTTGTAACAAGGATATTCTGAAATATCTATTTCCTGATATCTACCCCACTGTTTGCTCCTTTCCAGCAGTCCCCAACCTTTTTGGCACCAGGGACTGGTTTCCTAGGAGACAATTTTTCCACCAGTGGGTGGGGGGGCATGGATGGCTCAGATGGTAATGTGAGCCACGGGAACTATGGGGAGTCGCAAATGAAGCCTTGCTCGCTGGCCTGCTGCGCACCTCCTGCTATGCAGCTGGGTTCCTAACAGAGACCCGGGGACCCCTGCTTTAGTCAGTTCTACATGGTAAGTTCTAGTCCCTGAGCATAGCTTTTTTAAACATAAAGTTAACTGAACTAACAGAGCATCCCTCCCCTTAAAAAAGCAAACAGTAAACACTGGCTTAAATAAATTAAGAATTTTATTTTTTTATTATATATAAGCCACTACTGTGCTGGTCAGGTGTGGAAACAGAATCTATTCTGGTAGCATAGATGAGGAAAGGCTTTATTAAGGAATATTATGTATTGCTTCATTCATGGAATTATTAAGTAGGCAGAAATTCTAGGAATGACTCTCAGATGGCTATTGTACAACTGGTCTGCTAAGAGAGATGCTATTAATCCATGATTTAGACCACACAATCTTGTTGTGATCAGAAAGCTGCCATATCAGGAAGCCACTGCCACCAATTCTAGCCTTAGAAAATCCAAACCCCTCTGGTGACATGCGTTCCAGACGTTCTGGTCTCCCCAGAGTCAGGCTGCTCACCTTCTCTTTCTAAGTTTTGTAATCAAACAAAGGGCCTGTGTACCTGTGGAACAGAAAGCCAGACTGACAGCGGGCGTTTGCAGCAAAGTAAGGACTTATTGCAGGGGGTACCAAGAAAGGGAGTGGGAGACAAGCTTCAGATCTACTCTAACCTGGTCTTTGGGTTAAGAGTTTTTTAAAGGGGAAGAACAAAGAATCTTTGTTAGTTAATAGTCTTGTGACATTTCTTAATCATAGTTTTGGGAGTCAGGATGTCTCTGGTTTACTATTCTCTGGTCAGGCGGTCCATGTCTCGGCTCTGTTAGCTTATCTTGCTCTGGAGGAACAACCTGAGTTTGTACCTCAATGACGATATCTATAGTAGCAGTTTTAGTACATTAACAGTGTTGTAGACAACAGCAATCTTAGTACATTCATGATGTTATTAACAACAGCAATTTTAGTCATCTGACTCTGGTTGATTAGCGTTCAGTTAGCACTGGACTGAGGTCAGAGGGGACAAGAAAGGAAACAGAGTTTTGAATACAGAGGTGAATCATAAACTCAGCAGGGGAACTTGGTTTTATTGGGGCTTGGTTTCAGTCCCCACTCATGTTTTAAATTTCCCCAAATCCTTGAGGGAACAAGATGATGACTGCTGTATTTCCTGCTGAAAGGAGTGTCGTCCTACCTCAATTTAGGGAATGGAAGTGTTGCTCACCAAGTTGGAAATATTCCCAAATTCTAGGTCTTGGATCCAAGTCTTGCATGATTAAGATCTCAGTCCCATCCACAGTTTTGGTGCAACAGCTTATGGTACACTTTATAATCAGGTACCCAATTAGAAGTAGTAGTGGGAGTGATAACCTGAACTTTAATAAACTTTGGAAACTAGATCTCATTCCCTAAGGAATTAAGGAGAATAAGCCTGAAAACCTGTCTGGACCTGGTACTTCTGGGGAGGCTTATTGTAGCCAGGTGGCCAGTTGCCTAATTTTATCTAAGTAGGTCTTACCTTCTAATGTGGTATTATATATATAACAGGAGCTATTGGCCTCTAAACATATGTTTCCTTTTTCTGCTAAATTCTAACCTAGAGCAATTTTATTTTCTAGTACTATTCTGGCTGAAGAATATAGTGCCTTCTGTTGGAAGGCTATAGCTTGAGCTGTCTCATTTGCTACTACTTTCCTAAAGTAAGAGGTAGATTTAATAGTTACAAGGGGAGATCTTGATTTTGTTTTTTTGTTTTTTTTTTTTGCTGTACGCGGGGCTCTCACTGTTGTGGCCTCTCCCGTTGCAGAGCACAGGCTCCGGATGCGCAGGCTCAGTGGCCATGGCTCATGGGCCCAGCCGCTCCGCGCACGGCATGTGGGATCTCCCCGGACCGGGGCACGAACCCGTGTCCCCTGCATCGGCAGCGGACTCTCAACCACTGCGCCACCAGGGAAGCCCACAAGACGAGATCTTGAGAATATAAGGTTGCAGCTGGCAGCTGCTAGCAGATATTGTTTTGAGAATGCCTGGTAGTGTCCTTGAATCTGATACAGTTCAGGAAATTCAAGTTCTCAGTAATACAGGAACATGTGTAAAATCATGTCCACAGTGAATACCCAGCTCTATTTTGGATGCCTGAACCACAGTTACTCTAATTTTTAAATGTATTCTTTTCCTTAATGGTTAAAGCAAATGTACAGTGCATGTTGAATAGGCCACAAAGCAGGCTGTTCTGGTTTAATTTAAATCATGTATGAACTAGAATGACTTCCCCATATCTTAATAAGTGAAAATTTCTTCTATCATTTCCCCTTTTGTTTACAAATCTTTTGATAGAAAGCACTGATGATCAAAACACTTGTCTCTTGATGCCAGGATGATTTCTTGATGTTAGGTCTCTCTCTCTCTCTCTCTCTCTGTGTGTGTGTGTGTGTGTGTGTATACACACATACATATGTATGTATATGTATTTGCCTAGTTATCCACACTGAGGGAAAACTATTCAGACATAGTGAACAAGCTCAGAGGTTTAGTAATGGGGAAACATATATAGGCTATACATTTTATTAATTATACTGAATTGTCACACAAACATTGCACGCATGCTTTTAGCAGTATAGTTAAGCAAGCAGTGATACATGTCATGAAGAGTTATACTCTGTGACAACTTCACTAGAGAATTTTCTTTCCATCCTAAACATTAGGGGCAATAGTATGGTTAGAAGTAAAACAATAACTTTCAATTTCGATAGGGAGACAAACATTTGATAAACAGTGCAATTGAATTAGTGGGATGAGGCTTATAGTCCTGGTCCAGATTCTTGGATCAGTTGTCTACACTGCTATTGTCTTCTTCTCATCCTGCTGTGGGTGTTGTTTGGGATCAGTGGTTCTTTCTCTAGACCAGTCCAATGCAGAAGCCCTTCTTAAGTGGGAAATATAAATTCAAGAGTAAATTCCCTTCAATTTCACTGCATATGAGCTAGTTAAGAGTATCTGATAAGGGTCTTTTCAGTTAGGTTTTCATCGTTTAAATTATGCCTTTTCCAGTATGCATAATCTCCTGGTTGCAGGCCATGGGACATCTGATCTTCATCAAAAGATAGGTTACAGTGATAGGCTTCCAAAACAAAAGTCAAGTGTCCTTTAATAACTCAATTAAGCCTTACAGTAATGTAACATAGCAACAAGGAGCTATCTGGAAGTGAGTCTTAGGCAGTAAATACAGACCTCAATTAACAAAACTAGAATTTAATATCCACTGAAACATAATATTTTTATCTTTAAAATTACCCTAATTTCTATCAAACATAGCCAAATTAATACTAATTTGTTTATAACATAAGTCTGGTTTCAGTAAGCTTGGCCTGATTATTTACATACATATAGTTGATCGTATAAGCTCTTTTAAATTAGCTGTGCTGAAACTTTTCATAAGGAATCTCAGACTAAATTTATAAAAGGTCTCTCAAGGCCAGGAAAGCCACACCAAAGCCTTTTCATCAGATTCTGTCTGCGATACCTATAGATTTTGGTGAATTGCTCTCTTAAGGTCTCTAAAAATATCTCTGGGATTCCTGCACCAATCAGGTGGTGGACTTCCTTACTCACCTGATAAGGCTGTTGGGAACCTAAGAGTTTCCAATTTCTGGAGGGATCAGTTAGAGAGAAAAGATAACTTTCAATTCTGTTTAAAAATGTATAATTTATCAAATTACCACATCATAATTGGCATAAAGGGAAAGGCCTCCTTATATCTGGAAAACACAGCTTAAAATCCAGCAATATTTCAGACAAAGAACTCCACACAAATTATAGCCATATTTATTAGTTCACTCAGTTCTATGTAAATAATCCTTTTCATTAACAGTTTTATGAAGTCATCATGTTTTCCATTAGGATTCTACTAACAGTTTTATGAAATCATCAGGTTTTCAATTAGGATTAATTTCTTACCCAGTTCAACGGTATAATCTGAAAGTTATCAGAAAATCTGTACTTAAAGTCCTTTCTATAAATCTTCTTGAAGATGAAATCTTTTTTGCAAAAGTATCAGAGTACAACTGTCTATAAATGACTGTCTTTAAAAGACATGGTTAAATACTTGATTACAATGCAATTGGAATAAATAAAACAGGAATAAATCAGAAAGAAAGGTTTTTGGCTCAGAAAACTCTATTGTAGTTCAGGTTATAAAAGCATGAAGTACAACTTACCAATATCTCTGAAACAGAAAAGATGGAAAAATTAACATAAGTCAAAATTTAATTAGTAGATCAATGGAATCATAAAGCACTCTACAAACATAACTGAAACTTATTGGGTAGCTACAAATGGTTAAAATATTTGAGAGACATTTAGCTGCTTTACTTTTTAGCATAATATTCATCTTATATGGATATCTGAAGTGAGCACAAATACCATTTTTAATTAATTATTACTCAGATAACTCTTATTTACATTTAAATATGCACTAGGCACTCTGCTAGGTAGTTTTTATACATTACCCTCTTCTTTCTCTGACCTCATGGGTTGGATATTCTCACAGCTTGGTAAAATATCCCTTTATTTTCTCCCTGCCTGATAAAAATTCCAAAATTTATATCTCCATGTAAACCTGTCCTAGGAATTCCATTTTTCTCTAGTCAACCACCCAACTGACATCTGTGCTTGGATGTGTCATAAACATCTCAAATTCAGCATTTCCAAAGCTGATCTCTTGATCAGCTAATCTAACCTTAGTCCCTCTTCCCTGAATCAGTATAAACTCATCCTTGTTTTCCTCCCTCTACTGGTCCTCACATATCAAATCTATCAGAACATGTCAATGTTGCCTCTGTTCTATATCTCAAGTTCATCCCTATCTCTCCATCTCCCACCCCGAAGAGTTTACCAAACCTACTGTAATCTCCTCCTTGGAGTCCCAGCTGATGTCTAGGTCCACAGGCACTCTCTTCCACACCCCATTTATAGTGGCCAGAGTGATCTTTAAATACGATCATTCCATCCCCCCTTTAATGTTTTTAAACTGTCAGAAGTAAACAGCCTTTTACTCTACCAGTCCTTGGATATTCTGGCCTCTTCTTATGCCCCAACTATATTTCAAGCCAGCAGGTAGTTTGGGAGTAGGCATGACCTAGGAATGGGGCTGAGGGGAGAGTGTGCATTTTATTCCCCTTGCATCTCAATGACTGGCAAAGAACCAGGCAAAGGATCTGATATCAATGAATATAATTGAGTAAATGAATAAAAGCCATCAAGAAGCAATCATACCTAGTCATATTCAAAACCAAAGTTGGTGCTCTTTTAGACATCAATATTGAGGATGATAATAGCAATAATATATGTCCATTCATAGAGCACATTGTTCACTTGCTGTGCACAATAACACCATGAAGTCCATTCTAGTCATCTCTCTCTATAAAAACAGATTAAGATGTTAAATATAAATCATGTGGCTGTTGATGAAGCTAAGATTTGTCCCATGTTTAATTTCAAATCTCATGCTCAATGTCTTCTCTTAGCAAGAACTGAATTAGCATTTATTAAAATCATAGTGTCAGTAAAAGTGTCAGTATTGGAATGTGTGATCTTAGTCTATATGAGTCCACATATACTTTTATGAATTTTGTTGAGCCTTGGAACTTTAGTCAGGTACTAGGAGCTGCAGTTTACAGTCCACTATAGGATTTATCTTTTTTGTAGAGACAAAATTTGCTGAATTTTGATCACAATATATTTGTTTCTTTGAATATGTCCACATAGTAGTAGAGTTACATTTGTGTTTTTAAAATATCAAAAAAAATTAAAGGGAAAATGTAAATTCTAAGAACTTCTCAGGAAGGAATTATAGAAATTAGACTTTTTATGTGATTACAACTATAGAAAATAATGAGTTGAACTGTATGTGACTACGACCATCACTGAATGTCTTTATGATGGGCAGTATGAATTAATGGAAAGGACCTAGACTTTAAAGAAAGATGGAGCTGGATTTGACTATTGTTCTGCCATTTTTTAGAAGTGTCAACTTCTTCAATTTTTATCTTCTGTGAACCTCAGATATCCCCATCTGTGACACTGTGATATTAACACCTAACTTTCAGTGTCCCTTTAAAGATCTGCAATTGCAGATTTTTTTTAACGTAGTTACAGTTTTTAACATAGTTACAATTTGTTTCCCTGTGATGAGAATTTTTAAGATCTGCTCTCTTAGCAACTTTCAAATATGCAATCCAGTTATTAGTTATAGTCACCATGCTGTACATTATTTTTATTATTACTGTTGTCATTATCATCACCATCATCATAATTAATAGCAGACACAAGACACATTTTCTCTTTTTCTCTCAAAGTTATATTTTTGTTTTGTCTTTTTTTAGTTTTGTTTTGTGGAGGTTTTTTTTGGGGGGGGTTATTGTTCTCTCAGAAAAACAACAAAGGTGTTAAGATTGATTACATACTTTGCTTTCCCCTCTGGCCACCATTTGTCACTGTTGTAAGTAAACAGCAAAATAAAATCTTCTTTTATTAAATATGACTCTAGACAAATCCTACACAGTCTGTACTTGTATGGAAAAAGGAAAGGTCTCTTCTTCAGGTGTCCAGATATGATCTTCCTGTATAAATCAATAGTAACCTATATACACCAGTCACCCGGCTTAGACAGATATCTTTAGTTATACAATATGGAAAGTCTCCATGGCATACCAAATATTTTAGGCCATTTTCCAATTCCTTATAAAGAAAACCTCATTCAATTCCATTACTGTTCAGCTAACTCCTGTATTCCTATGACATAAATCTAATTAAGACTTTGACAAACACAATTTAGAACCAGCACTCAAAAATACAATTAAAAGGTTTAAATGCAAAGAAAGTGATTTGGGGTATTAAATGTAAATGACATTTTAATTCTAAGAATTCATCAGTTTGAAAGTTAATGAAATTAATGAAGGAAGAAATAAGATGCAAATCCAAAAGTTTATATTCTGTGCTTAGTTGGCTGCCTTGGGCAAGCCCTAAAGAGGAATCAAAGCCAATTACAGCCATAAGTAATAATTTGAGATGTGCTTTCATTAGATACTTATATACAATAAAATAGTCTGAAAAGGACTTTCTGAACAAGAGTCACATTCAGTTGAATGTGTGTAACTGTGTGTGTAAGGTATGTGAATGAATGGATGTTAGGGAAATAAAATGTTGAAAGTATAGAATATCTTTTTATTAAAAAAATAACCACTTGAATGCCCTAAATTTCAAGGATGAAAATCTAGAATATAACTAAAAAAAATTAGAAAGCAGAAAATCTTTGGAGATTCTGAAATCTTGAAAAACTGTGTTGACATTCTGCAAAAATGATTACAGGTATATTGGTAATCTGAACAATTTTCTACTATATATATATGTATACACACACACACATACCATTCAGGGAAAAACACATAATCATGGATCAACCTCCCATATTATAAGAAAACATCCAAATTTATTCCTTTAAAAAACACTGTACTAGTGACCATAAAAATAATTTTTAAAAATTCATTTGTGTCATTTTTGAAAATAAGCAACTAATCTATCAAATGGTCTGATATTGTGACAGGTAACTTTTTAAAATATCTCCCAAAGATCCCTGTCTTCTGTTATTCACACCACTGTGAAATCACTTCTTCCTAAGGGTTGGCAGGACATACTTATTGCTTCTAGTGACTAGAATAGAGCAAAAATGTACTTTCTGAGAATGGGTTATAAAAGACTGTAACTTCTGTCTTACCGGAACTTCTGTTCTTCCTGCAGGCTTGCTCTGATGAATCAAGCTGGTGAGGTCCACATGGCAAGGAACTGAGGGTGGCCCCTGCCCAGACACCAGCAAGGAGCAGAGGTCCTCAGACCTTTGAGGAACTGAATCTTCCCCATTCAAGTTTTTTTGAGAGACTGCAGTCCTGGCTAACACCTTGATGAAGCAGCCTTTTGAGAGACTCTTAAGCTGAGGACTCAGTTAAGCCATGTTCAGATTCTTGATTTACAGAAAGGATGAGATTTTAAAAAAATTGTGTTATTCAAAGCCACTAAGTTTTAGGGCAATTTTTTACATAGCAATAAGTAACTAATAAGTATTTTTGAGCATCTAAGTTAATAAGATTGATGATCCAGTGTTCAAATGTGGCAGAAATCAGTCAGCAAAATACCTCATGGAAATTAAACCTAGCCAGTCAATTGAATGGTCATGTACCAGAATGCTATTTGTTGAACAACAGTCATGTTACTATAAAAGAAAATAATCTTGTAATCTTAAAATATATAAAAAATAAAAACAAAAAGATAACTTTCTTTTGTTTGAAACCTGAGTTGCTGCCTTGGTTCTTTGTATGGGTTCTTGGAAGATACATTAATCTAGCAATCTTAATCTCTAAAAATAAAAGCAGAAAGTGCTTTTATTTCAAACTCATGTTCTTGAAAATCTTTTATAATGTATTGCTCCACTTTCCTGCCTTTATAAATATAGTACAGCAAACTCAGCTGCCTTCTTTTGATGGCTTTCATGCAATGCTTCAGCCATTACATTGAAAATGGATTCTCACTGTACAGTAATTTGGATGTAGAAAGTGAAAGAAAGGTTGAGTAGGCACTCAACCTAAAACATCCACAGAAAAGGTTTTTTGAATAAAACATTGGATTACTGTTTTACTTCAATTACTTTCAATTACTTTCTTATTTAATTTCTCAGTCAACTTCAAGTATATAATAACAATAATAAAAATAACATAACAAAGCAAACACTGTCTTCACAGGTTTCTATTGTACAATTATTTTGGGGGGCTATTGTTTCTCTATACTAATTTAAAAATTGCATTACTGTTATTCCCTTGTTTTGTCAAAGGCTTTCAGGGGAAAAAACTGCTTCTCTCCTTTTTCCATATTATAATATATAATAATTTTTTAGTTTACCAGTGTATTCCATGGTAATTACATCATATTACAAACATATGTAAGAGTATTAAAATGGAAGATACATATGATGACAAAAGCAGCATATGAGTTAGTTAACTTTTCATTCCTTTTAATGTGGAAATACAAAGATGCAACTGCTATTCATGAAAGGCACATTAGATTTGAACTTTCAAATAAAATATACATGCTTCTATTTATACATTCCTATTCTACAGTTAGGGTTTTACCCAAATTACAGCAGTGCCTAGCCAAATGACTATGAATTCTGAGTGAAAAATTGTAAAGACTATTCTCAGTGTAAGAGGTGGAAAGAAACAGCTTGAATTTGATATCCCAGGTGGAGTTTGCTGCTCTGGAAATTAGAAAAAACCTTTGACATCCATTCTAGGAAGTATAGATATGGATATTATTCTAAGAATTACCATGGAACCCCAATCTGTCAATGTAATTTTTATCTTTGTGATTATTACCACATCTAACATACTCTCACATGTTTGTTCTCATACCAGCAAAGATGTACAACAATGTACTTACAACAGTTAATTACATAAGTTCTACTTCTTTTCACCTTTTTTATTTCTCCCATCCCCTTCTCATTTCTATTAACAGCATAGACTAAAACATAGTTCAGGCTTGCCATTTCTATTACTGAAGGGTCAAGGAAATCCCGTGCAAAAATAAGTATTTGTGAAGAGATCTTATTCTGATGGTTTGTTTTATTTAATACTCCTCTAAAGTAGCTTATTTTCCTTGACTAAAAAGTATTGAGAAGTTCAGACTAACTTTAAGAATAATCTGCCAATACATCAATTTGTTCTAGTTGAGGGTCACTATTGTCAACTCAGGCTCAGATTACTCATCCTGTCAACCAGAAAGTCAAACATTAAATCTAGACTTGCTATCGTGGCTAGCAGCTGGAATTTATCTGTGAGATACCACATGTGTACAGGTAATGAATTCTAACTTGATCTTCTAACTTTAACACTGGATGAAATTTCCTGCAGAAAGAAATGACAGTGGCTCTCAAAATGCTTATGTTGGTGGTGGTTACAATAAAGTGAATTTTTTTCTGTTTGTTTTTAACAGCAGAATTATTTATGTATCACCTGTATAAAGTCATCCGAGGCCATGTCTCAGGCTCCCATGGAGCTGCATTCAAAGAAACATAATCCAGGAGACAAAAATTAATAACAGTAACTTGAATTTTAAAGCAGTCTTTCTCATCAGGAGCACATTCTTAAGGTATAATACAATTTCTTGATAATAACTGGGAAATTATGAAATAAATAAGTGTAGCCAGGACAAATCCTTTCCCCTTAGCTGGCAGGAGAATAAAGAAAAATGTAAGATATTTATAAGTATGTATCTTTTCTGTCATTAATCCATATACATTAGAAATTCACAAATGACCAGAATTATGGAAAAATACTTAAGATAAAAGTACCATAAAAATACTTACATTAGGCCCAGCAATAAGAGAAAATTCTGTCTTTTTTGAATGTGGAGCTATTTTTTGATGCCAATAGATGTCTTGCTGTGATGATCACATTTCTTATTGGACACAGGCCCTTCCAGCAAAAGAAACAAAACTTTGTTGAATATAGATTCTTACAAATATTTGAATTCTAAAAAATATTTTAAGATTTAGCAACTATGTTACAGTTTGATGCTGTGTGTAAAAAAATATTCAAATAATCATCTTTATAAATTGTAAATATAATTTAATGGCAAAATAACAGATTTATTTATGTGGAATTTTTTTCTGTTAAAGAATGGAAAATAATGTAATGTAAAAAGAGCTACATTATACAAGACAATGTCAAGTCATCTAGAGTATAATTTCACAAACCAAATGGAACTTGATTTGAGGTTTTCCTCAGAACTTCTTTAAGTGTCAAAAACAATACAGCTATATTTTACTGCAGCACCAATTTACTCCTCCAGAATGACTGACTTGGAATTTTAATGTTTCACTGTGTATATTAAATGTTTCATTTTCTGGTTCCAATCCTTTGGAAATTTTACTTTTTTATTCCCTTCCAAGAGTAGGAAATTTAAATTTTTAGAGCATTAATCTTGCAAAAATTAAATTCAGATCTGATCATTTTGTTGACATTCAACCATCTTGTGTTGTGTTTACATTGGAGGCTGCTGCCTTACACTGCAATGTGCATTTTGTTATAATAGATGGCTATTCACAAATAAAAGGAGGAAAAGCTAAAGTCCTTATGATGATGCCAGTGATACGAACATTGGGACTGCAGCTAGATTAGGGGATGTCTCTGGAATCAGGAATCAGGTTTGAAAGGGTCAGAGTTGATGGCAATGGTTGGCTCTGTTAAAAGTTCATTCAGATGAGTAGAATACATTCCTCTCCATCAATTCCCACCCCCACCCCACTTTGGCTTTCTATCAGTGTAGTTTAAAGGGTAATTGTCCCTAATTCACTCCATCAAGAAAGGAAACCAAACATCTTCTTCCTTATCCTAAGTAGCAGGGATGCCAATTTCCCAGGGTTGACCTTAGCAGATCAGTCTCTTCCAATGCTCATTTCTCTTTTATTACTTTTTTTCCATGTGACTGGCCAGAGTATGGTAATTTCCAAAAGTCTCTTGAATTTAGTAAGTAAAAAAGCCTATTAGATTTGAGACCACATTATTTACAATCTAAACCTAAACACTTTTGTGAGTGAAATGAGCACTATTAATAATTATGTTAGGACAAGAGGCATAAATCAAGACAATATCTGGCAAATATGGCTTAGAGTCTTACAAACCCACGCAGATTATCAGAGTTTTGCAATTCTTTTGTAATTATTCCCTAGGCATCTTTCCCTATGTATACTTCCCTATGCATCATTCCCTACGTATACTTCATGATCCTCACAGAAAGTAAAGATGGTGGTCTGGAGAAATATTTTAAATAACTTAAAGCTCATGAACTCTGAAATATTATCATGTTCAAATACCATTTTGGAGTCTTAACAACTAAATGACATATTTAACTTTTATTTCCCTCTGTTTCTTCACCTATAAAATGAAAGTTAAAAACAATATGTATTTCATATGAAGGTTAGGTGATTTTTTTTTTGTAAAAATCATCTATTGTGCTTTTTTTAACATCTTTATTGGAGTATAATTGCTTTACAATGGTGTGTTAGTTTCTGCTGTATAACAAACTGAATCAGCTGTACATATACATATGTCCCCATATCCCCTCCCTCTTGCATCTCCTTCCCACCCTCCCTATCCCACCCCTCTAGGTGGTCAGAAAGCACTGAGCTGATCTCTCTGTGCTATGCAGCTGCTTCCACTAGCTAGCTATTTTACATTTGGTAGTGTATATATGTCCATGCCACTCTCTCCCTTCGTCCCAGCTTACCTTTCCCCCTCCCTGTGTCCTCAAGTCCATTCTCTTTGTCTGTGTCTTTATTCCTGTTCTGCCCCTATCAAAAGAAAGCTGGAGTAGCAATTCTCATATCAGACAAAACAGACTTTAAAATAAAGACTATTACAAGAGACAAAGAAGGACACTACATAATGATCAAGGGATCAATCCAAGAAGAAGATATAACAATTGTAAATATTTATGCACCCAACATAGGAGCACCTCAATACATAAGGCAAATGCTAACAGCCATAAAAGGGGAAATCGACAGTAACACAATCATAGTAGGGGACTTTAACACCCCACTTTCACCAATGGACAGATCATCCAAAATGAAAATAAATAAGGAAACACAGGCTTTACATGATACATTAAACAAGATGGACTTAATTGATATTTATAGGACATTCCATCCAAAAACAACAGAATACACTTTCTTCTCAAGTGTTTATGGACCATTCTCCAGGATAGATCATATCTTGGGTCACACAAATCAAGCCTTGGTAAATTTAAGAAAACTGAAATTGTATCAAGTATCTTTTCCAACCACAACGCTATGAGACTAGGTTAGGTGATTTATTGAGACTTGTGTAGCCCAGGCTAAGGTCTGTCTCAGTAAATGTTCCATGTGCAATTGAAAAGAATGTGCATTCTGTTGTTGTTGGGTAGAGTATTCTGTAAATGGTCTTTAGGTCAGGTTAGATTATAGTGTTGTTAAAATCTCCTATATGCTTATTGATTTTTGGTCTACTTGTTCTATCAATGACTGGGAGAGGAGTATTGAAATCTCCACCTCTAATTGTGGATATGCCACTTTCTAATTTTAGTTCTGTCGGTTTTTGCTTCATGTAGCTTGGAGCTCTTTTATGGGGTATATACAATTTAGGATTTTTTTCTTTTGATGAACTGTACCTTTTATTATTATGAAATATCTCATTTTATCTCTGGAAACATTCCTTGTCCTGCAGTCTATTTTATCTGTTATTAAAATATTCCCTTTATCTTATCAGTAAAGTTTGTTCTGTTTATCTTTTCTTATCCTTTGCTTTTAACCTATATCTTTATATTTAAAGTGGGTTTCCGGTAAGTTGCATATAGTTGAGTCTTGCATTTTTATCCAATCCAACATCTTCTGTCCTTTAACTCAAGTGCTTTTACTGCTTGGATTAAAAATAATTACAGACCTATTTTGGTTAATTACATCTATGATCTTCCTATATATTCCATTTTGTTTCTGATTTCCTGTTTTCTTTAAGATTACTTACGTTTTTTTATTATTTCACTTTGTTCACTCTGTTGTCATGTTAACTATAATTCTTCCTATCTCTTAGCTGTTGTCCTCAAGCTTATAATATGTATCTTTAACTTATCACAGTCTAGCTTCAAATAACATTACTCCAGTTTATGTAACATTCTTTATGATATTTCTATCACACATTTTATTTCGACATATTTTATAAACTTGCAATACATTGTTTTTATGTTCCCCTTAAAGAATTATCTTTTAAAAGACGCAGGGCTTCCCTGTTGGCGCAGTGGTTGAGAATCTGCCTGCCAATGCAGGGGACATAGGTTCGAACCCTGGTCTGAGAAGATCCCACATGCTGCAGAGCGATTAGCCCGGTGAGCCATAACTGCTGAGCCTGCGCATCTGGAGCCTGTGCTCCACAACAAGAGAGGCCGCGATAGTGAGAGGCCCGTGCACTGCAATGAAGAGTGGCCCCCACTTGCCACAACTAGAGAAAGCCCTCACACAGAAACGAAGACCCAACACAGCCATAAATAAATAAATAAATAAATAAATTTAAATAAATAAATAATAAAGGATCCAGGTTTCTAGCTGCTATCATTTCTTTCAGCCCAAAGACTTCCCTGTACATTTCTTGTAATACAAGTGTGCTACAATAAATTCTCTCATTTTCTGTTTACCATAAAGTGTCTTAGTTTTGCTGTATTTTTGCTCTGAAATCTATTTATCTGATATTTGCTTTCTTTCTTTTTATTAATGTTAGCATCCTATGTCTTTATCCATTTTTTCACCTGTAATCTATTATATTCTTTATGCATAAAATGGGTTTGTTTTAAGCAGTAGAGAGTTGGAACTCTTTTTTAAAATTAATTAATTAATTTATTTATTTTTGGCTGCACTGGGTCTTCGTTGCTGCATGTGGGCTTTTCTCTAGTTGTGGCGAGCAGGGGCTACTCTTCATTGCGGTGTGTGGGCTTCTCACTGTGGTGGCTTCTCTTGTTGCGGAGCATGGGCTCTAGGCACATGGGCTTCAGTAGTTGTAGCTCACGTGTTCTACAGCGCAGGCTCAGTAGTTGTGGCACACGGGCTTAGTTGCTCCGCAGCATGTGGGATCTTCCCAGACCAGGGCTAAAACACGTGTCTTCTGCATTGGCAGGCGGATTCTTAACCACTACACCACCAGGGAAGCCCAGGTTTGGATCTTATTTTTTATCCAACCTAAAAACCTCTGACTTTTAATTGGAGTGATTAAAACCACTTACATTTCATGTGATTAATGGCATGGGTTGGTTTAAATCTACCATCTTGCTATTTAATTTCTGTCAGTCCCATATACCTTTCTTCCCTCTATTTCTGCCTTCTTTTGGATTGCATTTTTATGATCCTGTTTTAACTGCTTTGTAAGCTGATTAGCTATAACTCTTTGTTGTGTTATTTTAGTGCTTACTTTAAGGTTTACAATATACATGCTTAACTTGCAACAATCTACCTTCAAGGGATATTACATTACTTCATGAATAAAATAAGTCCCTTAAGACAGTATACTTTACATTTTTCTCTCTCAGGCATTGTGATATTATAGTCAGACATTTTACTTCCTCATAATATTATACACCCCATGATGTATTATTAGTTTCTCCAAAAACAGTCAATTATCTGTTAAAGAAATTTAACTAAAAAAAAGAAAGTCTCTTCTTTTTTAAACATCTTTATTGGAGTGTAATTGCTTTACAATGGTGTGTTAGTTTCTGCTTTATAACAAAGTGAATCAGTTATACATATACATACACCACCATATCTCCTCCCTCTTGCATCTCCCTCCCACCCTCCCTATCCCACCCACCTAGGTGGTCACAAAGCACGGAGCTGATATCCCTGTGCTATGCAGCGGCTTCCCAGAAGTTGTCTATTTTACATTTGGTAGTGTATATATAAGTCCATGCCACTCTCTCACTTTGTCCCAGCTTACCCTTCCCCCTCCCAATGTCCTCAAGTCCATTCTCTACATCTGCGTCTTCATTCCTGTCCTGACCCTAAGTTCTTCAGAACGATATTTTTTTTAGGTTCCATATATATGTGTTAGCATACAGTATTTGTTTTTCTCTTTCTGACTTCCTTCACTCTGTATGACAGACTCTAGATCCATCCACCTCACTACAAATAACTCAATTTCATTTCTTTTTATGGCTGGGTAATATTCCATTGTATATATGTGCCACATCTTCTTTATCCATTCATCTGTCAATGGACACTTAGGTTGCTTCTACCTCCTGGCTCTTGTAAATAGAGCTGCCATGAACACTGTGGTACATGACTCTTTTTGAATTATGGTTTTCTCAGGGTATATGCCCAGTAGTGGGATCGCTGGGTCATATGGTAGTTGTATTTCTAGTTTTTTAAGGAACCTCCATACTGTTCTCCATAGTGGCTGTATCAGTTTACATCCCCATCAACAGTGCAAGAGGACTCCCTTTTCTCCACACCCTCTCCAGCATTTATTGTTTGTAGATTTTTTCATAATGGCCATTCTGACTGGTGTGAGGTGATACCTAATTGTAGTTTTGATTTGCATTCCTCTAATGATTAGTGATGTTGAGCATTCTTTCATGTGTTTGTTGGCAATCTGTATACCTTCTTTGGAGAAATGTCTGTTTAGGTCTTCTGCCCATTTTTGGATTGAGTTGTTTGTATTTTTGATACTGAGCTGCATGCGCTGCTTGTAAATTTTGGAGATTAATCCTTTTCTGTTTGCTTCATTTGCAAATATTTTCTCCCATTCTAAGGGTTGTCTTTTTGTCTTGTTTATGGTTTCCTTTGCTGTGCAAAAGCTTTTAAGTTTCATTAGGTCCCACTTGTTTATTTTTGTTTTTATATCCATTTCTCTAAGAGGTGGGTCAAAAAGGATCTTGTTGTGATTTATGTCATACAGTGTTCTGCCTATGTTTGCCTCTAAGAGTTTGATAGTGCCTAGCCTTACATTTAGGTCTTTAATCCATTTTGAGTTTATTTTTCTGTATGGTGTTACAGAGTGTTCAAATTATATTCTTTTACATATAGCTGTCCAGTTTTCCCAGCACCACTTATTGAAGAGGCTGTCTTTTCTCCATTATATATGCTTGCCTCCTTTATCAAAAATAAGGTGACCAGGGCCTCCCTGGTGGCGCAGTGGTTGAGAGTCCGCCTGCCGATGCAGGGGATACGGGTTCATGCCCCGGTCTGGGAGGATCCCGTGTGCCGCAGAGTGGCTGGGCCCGTGAGCCATTGCCGCTGAGCCTGCGCATCCGGAGCCTGTGCTCCGCAACGGGAGAGGCCACAACAGTGAGAGGCCCGTGGACCACAAAAAAAAAATAATAATAAGGTGACCATATATGCGTGGTTTTATCTTTGAGCTTTCTATCCTGTTCCATTGATCTATATGTCTGTTTGGTGTCAGTACCATACTGTCTTGATTACTGTAGCTTTGTAAGTATAGTCTGAAGTCCAGGAGCCTGACTCCTCCAGCTCTGTTTTTTGTTTTTTTGTTTTTCTCAAGATTGCTTGGCTATTCAGGGTGTTTTGTGTTTCCATACAAATTGTGAAATTTTTTGTTCTAGTACTGTGAAAAATGGCATTGATAGTTTGATAGGGATTGCACTGAATCTGTAGATTGCTTTGGGTAGTATAGTCATTTTCACAACGTTGATTCCTCCAATCCAAGAACATGGTGTATCTCTCCATCCATTTGTATCATCTTTAATTACTTCATCAGTGTCTCACAGGTCTTTTGTCTCCTTAGGTAGGTTTATTCCTAGGTATTTTATTCTTTGTGTTGCAATGGTACATGGGAGTATTTTCTTAATTTCTGTTTCAGATTTTTCATCATTAGGTATATAGGAATGCAAAAGATTTCTGTGCATTAATTTTGTATCCTGCTACTTTAACAAATTCATTGATTAGCTCTGGTAGTATCTTTAGGATTCTCTATGTATAGTATCATGTCATCTGAAAACAAAGACAATTTTCTTCTTGTTTTCCAATTTGTATTCCTTTTATTTCTTTTTCTTCTCTGACTGCCATGGTTAGAACTTCCAGAACTATGTTGAATAATAGTGGTGAGAGTGGACAACCTTGTCTTCTTCCTGATCTTAGAGGAAATGGTTTCAGTTTTTCACCATATAGAATGATGTTGGCTTTGGGTTTTTCATTTATGGCCTTTATTATGTTGAGGAAAGTTCCCTCTATGCCTACTTTCTGGAGGGTTTGTATCATAAATGGGCGCTGAATTTTGTCAAAAGCTTTTTCTGCATCTATTGAGATGATCATATTGTTTTCCTCCTTCAGTTTGTAAATATGGTTTATCACATTGATTGATTTGTGTATATTGAAGAATCCTTGCATTCCTGGGATAAGCCCCATTTAATCATGGTGTATGATCCTTGTAATGTGCTCTTGGATTCTGTTTGCTAGTATTTTGTTGAGGGTTTTTGCATCTATGTTCATCAGTGATATTGGCCTGTACAGTTTTCTTTCTTTGTGACATCTTTGTCAGGTTTTGGTATCAGGGTGATGGTGGCCTCGTAGAATGAGTTTGGGAGTGTTTTGCCTTCTGCTATATTTTGGAAGAGTTTGAGAAGGATAGGTGTTAGCTCTTCTCTAAATGCTTGATAGAATTTGCCTGTGAAGCCATCTGGTCCGGGGTTTTTGTTTGTTAGAAGATTTTTAACGACAGTCTTTATTTCAGTGTTTGTGATTGGTCTCTTTATATTTTCTATTTCATCCTGGTTCATTCTCAGAAGGTTGTGCTTTTCTAAGAATTTGTTCATTTTTTCCAGGCTGTCCATTTATTGGCATATAGTTGCTTGTAGTAATCTCTCATGATCTTTTGTATTTCTGCAGTGTCAGTTGTTACTTCTCCTTTTTCATTTCTAATTCTATTGATTTGAGTCTTCTCCCTTTTTTTTCTTGATGAGTTGGCTAATGGTTTATCAATTTTTTTAATCTTCTCAAGGAACCAGCTTTTAGTTTTATTGATCTTTGCTATTGTTTCCTTCATTTCTCTTTCATTTATTTCTGATCTGATCTTTATGATTACTTTCCTTCTGCTAACTTTGGGCTTGTTTTTTGTTCTTCTTTCTCTAATTGCTTTAGGTGTAAGTTTGCATTGTTTATTTGAGATGTTTCTTGTTTCTTGAGGCAGGATTGTATTGCTACAAAGTTCCCTCTTAGAACTGCTTTTGCTGCATCCCATAGGTTTTGGGTCATCATGTTTTCATCGTCATTTGTTTCTAGGTATTTTTTGATTGCCTATTTGATTTCTTCAGTGATCTCTTGGTTATTAAGTGGTGCACTGTTTAGCCTCCATGTATTTGTATTTTTTACATATTTTTTTCCTGTAATTGATATCTAGTCTCATAGCATTGTGGTCAGAAAAGATACTTGATACAATTTCAATTTTCTTAAATTTACCAAGGCTTGATTTGTGACCCAAGATATGATCTATCCTGGAGAATGTTCCATGAGCACTTGAGAAGAAAGTGTATTCTGCTGTTTTTGGATGGAATGTCCTATAAATATCAATTAAGTCCATCTTGTTTAGTGTATCATTTAAAACTTATGATTCCTTACTTATTTTCCAGTTGGATGATCTGTCCATTGGTGAAAGTGGGGAGTTAAAGTCCCCTACTATGATTGTGTTACTGTTGATTTCCTCTTTTATGGTTGTTAGCATTTGCCTTATATATTGAGGTGCTCCTATGTTGGATGCATAAATATTTATAATTGTTATGTTTTCTTCTTGGAATGATCCCTTGATCATTATGTAGTGTTCTTCTTTTTCTCTTGTAATACTCTTTATTTTAAAGTCTATGTTGTCTGATATGAGAATTGCTACTACAGCTTTCTTTTGATTTCCATTTGCATGGAGTATCTTTTTCCATCCCCTCACTTTCAGTCTGTATGTGTCCCTAGGTCTGAAGTGGGTCTCTTGTAGACAGCATATATACAGGTCTTGTTTTTGAATCCATTCAGCCAGTCTGTCTTTTGGTTGGAGCATTTAATCCATTTACATTTAAGGTAATTATCAACAGCTATGTTCCTATTACCATTTTCTTAATTGTTTTGGGTTTGTTATTGTAGGTCTTTTCCTTCTCTTGTGTTTCCTGCCTAGAGTAGTTCCTTTAGCAGTTGTTGTAAAGCTGGTTTGGTGGTGCTGAATTCTCTTAGCTTTTGCTTGTTTGTAAAAGTTTTAATTTCTCCATGGAATCTGAATGAGATCCTTGCTGGGTAGAGTAATCATGGTTGTAGGTTTTTCCCTTTCATCACTTTAAATATGTCCTGCCACTCCCTTCTGGCTTGCAGAGTTTCTGCTGGAAGATCAGATGTTAATCTTATAGGGATTCCCTTGCATATTATTTGTTGTTTTCCCTTGCTGCTTTTAATAATTTTTCTTTGCATTTAATTTTTGATAGTTTGACTAATATGTGTCTTGGTGTATTTCTCCTTGGATTTATCCTGTATGGGACTCTCTGTGCTTCCTTTACTTGATTGACTATTTCCTTTCCCATATTAGGGAAGTTTTCAACTATTATCTCTTCAAATATTTTCTCAGTCCCTTTCTTTTTCCTCTTCTTATTCTGGGACCCCTATAATTCGAATATTGGTGTCTTTAATGTTGTCCCAGAGGTCAATGAGACTGTCCTCAATTCTTTTCATTCTTTTTTCTTTATTCTTCTCTGTAGTAGTTATTTCCACTCTTTTATCTTACAGGTCACTTATCTGTTCTTCTGCCTTAGTTATTCTGCTATTGATTACTTCTAGAGAATTTTAAATTTCATTTATTGTTTTGTTCATCATTGTTTGTTTGCTCCTTAATTCTCTTAGGTCCTTTTTTAAAGTTTCTTGTATTTTCTCCATTCTGTTTTCAAGATTTTGGATCATTTTAATATTATAACTCTGAATTCTTTTTCAGGTAGACTGGCTATTTCCTCTTCGTTTGTCTGGTCTAATGATTTTTTACCTTGCTCCTTCATCTGCTCCGTGTTTTCTTATTTTGCTTCACTTACTGTGTTTGGGGTCTCCTTTTCACAGGCTGCAGGTTCATAGTTCCCATTGTTTTTGGTGTCTGCCCCCAGTGGCTAATGTTGCTTCAGTGGGTTGTGTAGTCTTCCTGATGGAGGGGACTAGTGCCTGTGTTCTGCTGGATGAGGTTGGATCTTGTCTTTCTGGTGTGCAGGACCATGTCCGGGGGTGTGTTTTGGGATGTCTGTGACTTTATTATGATTTTAGGCAGCCTGTCTCCTAATGGGTGGCATTGTGTTCCTGTCTTGCTACTTGTTTGTTTTAGGGTATCCAGCACTGTAGCTTGCTGGGCGTTGAGTGGAGCTGGGTCTTAGCTTTGAGATAGAGATCTCTGGGAGAGCTTTCGCCATTTAATATTATGTGGAGCCGGGAGGTCTCTGCTGGACTAATGTCCTGAACTCAGTTCTCCCACCTCAGAAGCACAGGCCTGACACCCGGCTGTAGCACCAAGACCCTGTCAGCTACAAGGCTCAGAAGAAAAGGGAGAAAAAAATTAGGAAAGAAAGAAAAAATTAAAATACAATAAAATAAAATTAAGTTATTAAAATAAAAAATAATTATGAAAAATTAAAAATTAAAAAGAAAAAGAAAAAAAGAAATAAGAGAGCAACAAAACCAAAAAGCAAATCCATCAATGATAACAAGCGCTAGAAACTATACAAAAAACAAACAAACAAAAAACACAAAAAACGGACAGACAGAACTCTAGAATAAATGGTAAAAGCAAAGCTATACAGACAAAATCACCCAAAGAAGCCTACACATACATACTTACAAAAAGAGAAAAATATGTGTGTATATATATTAAAAAAGCAATAGGAGGAAAAGGGCAACCAAATCAGTAAACAAATCTACCAGTGATAATAAACTCTAAATACTAAACGAAGATAAACATAAAACCAGAAACAAATTAGATGCAGGAAGAAAACCTCACGTCTACATTTGTTCCCAAAGGCCACCACGTAATTTTGGCATGATTCATTGTCTATTCAGGTATTCCAGAGATGCAGGTACATCAAGTTGATTGTGGAGATTTAATCCACTGCTCCTGAGGCTGCTGGGAGAGATTTCCCTTTCTCTTTTTTGTTCACACAGCTCCTGGGGTTCAGCTTTGGATTTGGCCCCAGCTCTGTGTGTAGGTCGCCCGAGGGCATCTGTTCCCCGCCCAGACAGGACAGGGTTAAAGGAGCAGCTGATTCAGGGACTCTGGCTCACTCAGGCCAGTGGGTGTGGGTACAGAATGCGGGGCGAGCCTGCGAAGGCAGAGGCCGGCATGACATTGTAACAGCCTGAGGCACACCGTGTGTTCTCCCGGGGAAGTTGTCCCTGGATCACGGCACCCTGGCAGTGGCATGCTGCACAGGCTCCCGGGAGGGGAGGTGTGGATAGTGACCTGTGCTTGCACACAGGCTTCTTGGTGGCTGCGACAGCAGCCTTAGCATTTCCTGACCATCTCTGGTGTCCACTCTGATAGCCACAGCTTGCGCCCATCTCTGGAGCTCATTTAGGTGGTGCTCTGAATCCCCTCTCCTCACGCACCCCGAAACAATGGTCTCTTGCCTCTTAGGCAGGTCCAGATATTTTCCCAGACTCCATCCCTGCTAGCTGTGGTGCACTAGCCCACTTCAGTCTGTGTTCACGCAGCCAACTCCAGTCCTTTCCCTAGGATCTGACCTCCAAAGCCGGAGCCTCAGCTCCCAGCCATCCGTCCTGGCAGGTGAGCAGACAAGCCTCTCAGGCTGGTGTGTGCTGGTCGGCACCCATCCTCTGTGCGGGAATCTCTCCACTTTGCCCTGTGCACCCCTGTTGCTGTACTCTCCTCCATGGCTCCAAAACTTCCCCCCTGCCACCCCCGTCTCCGTCCATGAAGGGGCTTCCTACCTAGTGTGTCAAAACTTTTCCTCTTTAACAGCTTCCTCCCAGAGGTGCAGGTCCTGTCCCTATTCTTTTGTCTTTATTTTTTCTTTTTTCTTCTGCACTATCCAGGTACGTGGGGAGTTTCTTGCCTTTTGGGGAGTCTGAGGTCTTCTGCCAGCGTTCAGTAGGTGTTTTGTAGGAGTTGTTCTACATGTAGATGTGTGTGTGATGTATTTGTGGGGAGGAAGGTGATCTCCACGTTTTACTCCTCCACCCTCTTGAAAGTCTTCTCCAGAAGTCTTTATTTTACCTATGCATTTACCATCTCTTGTGCTCTTCATTCCTTTGTGGAGGCCAGGTTTCTATGTGGATTATTTTGCTGTTTCTTGAAGAACTTGCATTAACATTTTATGTGCAAATCTCCTGTGAAAAATTCTTTCAACTCTTGTGTTTCTGAAAAATTATTTTGTCTTGCTTTTTGAAAGATATTATCACCAGATAAAGAATTTTGGGTTGACAAGTTTTGTTCTGTTCATTTTACAACTTTAAACAGTTTGCTACACTGTCTCCTAGATTTCATTATTTTGAACAAGAAATCTACTGTCATCCTTATCTACTTTCCTCTGTATGTAATGTGTCTTTTTTTCTCTGGATGCTTCTGTGTTTTTACTGTTTTTCTTTTTTAATCACTAGTTTTAAGCAAATTGATTATGATGTGTCTTAGTGTAGTTTTCTTTGTGTTTCTTGTGCTTAGGTTTCATTGCACCTTGAATTTTAGGTTAGTAGTTTTCAAGATATTTGGACAATTTGGCGCCCATTATTTATTTATTTTTTCTCTCTCCTGTCTTCTCTCCTTTGGAGACTCCAATTATATGTATATTTGGTCACTTGAAAACTTCCCATAGTTCACCTATGCTCTATTATTTCTCCCGATTTTATTCTTGGTTAATTTCTATTGCTATATCTTCACTCAAATAATCTCATATTATGCAATATCTAACATGCCACTAATCTCATCCAGTGTATTTTTCATCTCAGGTAGTGTAGTTTTCAATTCTAATTGAT